>NC_140584.1:51747316-51774668 GCF_964204655.1 Triturus cristatus
CCGGGCCCATCCAGCTGCTGGCTGAGGAGCGAGAGGGGTCCCAGAGTACCCTGTCCCTAGTAATCCGGAGGAAGGCTACCCCCCTTTCTTGTAAACCGCGCGCTCCGGATGACAGAGGAGAACCAAGGGGTGAACGCACCCGGCCTCCTGGAGCCCTGGCTGGGATCCGGGAGGCGAATGGCCCCTCATCGGGACTTCCAGGCCTGGCCCGGCAATCTGGTCGCCCCATTGGAAAGCATTGCGCGTGACCAGATGGCCGAGGGGAAAGGAGCGACCAGATGGCCGGCACCTGAAGACTCCCGTCTGCCATAGTGGTAGGGCTCCCGCCTGACCACCCACCCACCCACCAAGGACTCGGGGGGACTCTGCTTCCCGGGGTGGGCTGCAGGGCTCCGGGGCTGCAGGGCTCCGGGGCTGCAGGGCTCCGGGGCTGCAGGGCTCCGGGGCTGCAGGGCTCCGGGGCTGCAGGGCTCCGGGGCTGCAGGGCTCTGGGGCTGCAGGGCTCCGAGGCTGCAGGGCTCCGGGGCTGCAGGGCTCCGGGGCTGCAGGGCTCCGGAGCTGCAGGGCTCCGGAGCTGCAGGGCTCCGGAGCTGCAGGGCTTTGGGGCTGCAGGGCTCCGGAGCTGCAGGGCTTTGGGGCTGCAGGGCTCCGGGGCTGCAGGGCTCCGGAGCTGCAGGGCTTTGGGGCTGCAGGGCTCCGGAGCTGCAGGGCTTTGGGGCTGCAGGGCTTTGGGGCTCTGGGGCTGCAGGGCTCCAGGGCTGCAGGGCTCTGGGGCTCTGGGGCTCTGGGGCTCCGGGGCTGGGGGGCTCTGGGGCTGGGGGGCTCCGGGGCTGGGGGGCTCCGGGGCTGCAGGGCTCCGGGGCTGCAGGGCTCCGGGGCTGCAGGGCTCCGGGGCTGCAGGGCTCCGGGGCTGCAGGGCTCCAGGGGTGCAGGGCTCCGGGCCTGCAGGGCTCCAGGGCTCCGGGCTGAAGGGCTCCAGGGCTGCAGGGCTTTGGGGCTGCAGGCCTCTGGGGGGGCTCGTAGACCCCACGCTGGGCTTCAGGCATGGGAGGCCCGGTGGAGCTCCCGGGGCCCGGACGCCCGGGGGACCCATGGAGCCCGTTCTGGGCACTTTGCCTCGCCGCGGGCTGGAGGAGGGAGCACCGGATGCCCCGGGGAAGTGTCGTCGGGGCTTGGCCCATCTGGTCCCCGCCTGAGAACCGCCATCCCCAGGAGGGGTGTCCCGGCATACCCTGCCCCTACTAATCCGGAGGAAGGCTACCCACCTTTCTTGTAACCCTCGCGCTCCGAATGACAGAGGGGATCCTAGGCGCGGATGCGCCTGACCTCCTGGAGCCCTGACTGGGATCCGGGAGTCAAATGATCCCTCATCGGGACATCTAGGTTGGCCCGGCCATCTGGTCGCCCCATTGGAAAGCATTGCGTGCGCGACCAGATGGCCGAGGGAAAGGTGCGACCAGATGGCCGGGACCGAAAGGACACCCAGCTGCCCACACCGAGCCATAGCGGTAGGGCTCCCGCCTGCCCTTGCAGGGCTCCGGGGATCTGCACCAGGGTCTCTTGTCCAGGGCAGATGGACACTTGGCAGGCCGCAGGACGTGGGATCCCAGGCCCTGACCAAAAATCAGGAGGCCCAGGGCCGGTCCCTGCTTCTCAACGCAGCCAGGCCGGGGAGATCGGGGAGCCTGCCCAAGCACGAGGGACCCCAGTCCCGGGCACACGGTCCATCAGGTTGTGCGCTCGTTTTCCACAATGTTTTTCAGAATAGTGCGTAGTTGCGCTAGGGAAAGTCCGCCCAGCCCTACTCAGGATGTGCTCTCGTTTTCGACAATTTTTTTCAAAATTCTGCGTAGTGGCGCTACGCAAAGTCCGCCCAGCCCTAGTCATAATACACTGACACGATTCAAGACCATATTAGTAATAATTTGTTATTTTTTCTGCAGCTGGTTATTTTCAGTGCTAGCTAAAGTATTGATATATTCTTTCAGTTAAATACTCATTAGGATTGTAGGACTACTCCCACAATTCTTCTGGTATGTGATACACCATATTTCTAGAAAAAACAGCATTCGTGGTGCATAACATTAAGATTATTAAACATGATTCTTTATTTTCTTTAAGGTGTCTCCTTTTCTTATTTATTTGACATTGCGGGTTGAAACATCCGTTGAAACGTTGAAAACTTTCAAATGTGCACTGTTTTTAATTTGAATGTGGACCGTGACACTCGTAAAACGAGTGTCTTTAAAAACATCATACTATCCCTTTCAGTCATGTATATAGTATTGTATAAAGCACCAGTGTGCTATTTATTCACCATATCCCTTTTCACTGCACCATAACCAGATAGGAGCACCTTTATACAATATTTGATGTTACTTTTTTTTGCACACATTCTTTATTTTTGTAGTCAACTGTTTTTAAAGCTGCCTAACTTGTGGTGGCATTCAAGACTTGAGGGTCTCAATAAATGACAAGTCATTACAGCACATTCCATCATCCTGTGTGTTAGATCACAACTATGGTTTCTTGTCCCCTGATATATCAGGCAGTGTCTCTCCTGTAGATGTAGGAGTTGAGCTTGCCTTTCCCTCGGAAATCTGGAATTTATTCACCTCAAGGTTGTTTGTTCTTGGTTCCATGTAGAGCTAACACTTCTCTCAGAACACCTAAGTCAGGGGTCTCTAACCTTTTCTGTAATGAAAGCTACTTCTGATCAGTGAAAAATATTGTGAGCTACTGAAGGTCAAGCCACTTGCACAATTTTACCAGACACCCCCACCCCCATCTATTCTAAGCCTAATGTCCATGGAGCCAAAGACTAGGGTTTGAACAAAATACTTTGTGAATGGGCTGCCATGTGTGTCAGTGAGAGTGTGGTCTTTGGGGTATGCTTGAATATGTGTGCATATGAATGGGACATATGTGCATGGGTGTATGATAATCTGGATTGTATGCACTGGTGGCTCAGGACATACCTTTTTGCCATATGTGGCACTGTTACATGTATAACACAAACATAAAACCATTTTTTTTAAATGGGAGAAATTTGAAGCACAGAAAAACGTTCTGCAAATCTTTTCATAATATGGAAAAATGTCTGCACTTTAAATGTATCCCACTTTTTTAAAAATGGCTGTATTTTTCAGTTATAAATATTATGCTGTATCTACAAGCTCACTGGGAGCAAGGTGCCTAATGTGTGTAAATGCAACACTTTGAAATGAGAAACAATTGAACTGAAGAGTGAACTGAAGAGTTAACTGTATTTATATAGATTCAATAAATTCATCATTTTCTCCCATTTCAAAGTATTGCATTAACAAACAGCAGGCATCTTCCACCTAGTGGCCTGTAGACATGGTGCCATATTTATAACAGAAACATACAGCCATTTGTTTAAATAGGAGGAATGTTAAGTGAAAAATCATGCTTCATAAAATATTTAGATGCAATTGGCTTAATTGTCAGTGGAGAAAAACATTGCCTCAATGTTTCATAGAAATATTTATATCCACTTTAAATTTTTCTTTTTTGAAACAAATGACAGGCCTGCTGTTTGTAAATGAACACTTTGAAATGGGCTAAAAATAAAGTGGTGAGTTAACTTAATGGTTAAGTTAACTCTTCATTTTAATTTTATCCCAGTTAAAAGCATTCAGAAACATCATTTTGTTCTTATGCTCCAACACAGAGTTGACAAGGACTTTTATTTTAAATTTTAATATACCTCCTTCCTCAGTTCTTCACCTCTGTGCCCTGGGTCATAAATCTGACTCAATTACTGCACATTATCAGGCCCTGCTATCTGCAGCTTGAAGGTAATAATATTAAATAAATACAGCCTTCCCTTAACTCTAAAAGGAAAATGTGATCCTGTGTTTGTTTTAAAATGAACTAAAGGCTGTAAGCTACTCTGAAGGTGTCTGCAAGCTACTGGTAGCTGGTGATTGACTGGTTGGAGATAGCTGAGTCCTGGGTGATGTAATTTTGCATCTTTGTGCAAATGCAGACAACATTGGGCTATGATGCTTTTTGAACTGTTCCTTTTTTCCCTCGTGCAATTTCTTGATCATTCTTGATCCTTTTTTTGTGCCGATATTATGGAGACCTAGGGGTCTAGTAGCATGGTGGTTGGAAAACCACCCTGACCGCCATGAAAGTGGAAATCAACCGCCCACCGGTACCGGGGAAAAAACAGCGCCTAAATTAGGAACAACTGCCCAAAAACGCCGACCGCGGTGGAACGAGGCAAAGAAAAAACACCTGCTGCGGGCAGAGATGGCCAAAACCCGTCCGCGGTGGTCGGTTTCACTGCGGAAAACAACCGCCGCCAGGACAGCGGAGACACCGCACAGAAAATTAGGATATCCCCGATGGTCCCGCGGTATGTTCCGCTGTTTCAGACTGCCGCGGTCGCAAACAGTGAAGAATGGTAGAGCCAGCAGAAGAGCAGCAGTTTAGCCACCGCTGCGGACGCTCCGTGACAAATATGGCGATCGACAGAAAAAACTCACAACAAGGCCACAAAGTGCACACAGCAATCTAGCCATGGCACCCAAAAACACATAACACACCCCAATGACACAACCACATGGCAAATACAAAAATACAAATCCCAGGACAACCCACACAACACACCTGACAGCAATACCCCATTTGGACACACCCACACAGCTGAGTATAAAACCGGCCCCTTCCCTGACACAATCCTTTGCAAAACTCCACAACTGAAGGGCCCAACACCAGAGCACAAAGGAGAGGCAAATCAACACACCATCACTATTCACATCACACACAGCAGCACCACCTCCACTTCTGTACCTCTAACCCCCTGCACATCACACACCATACACATCACCACCACCCCCACCACTCACACCCCTCACACCCCTGCACCCATAACCCCTTTGCACATCACACTTCATGGCAACACAGAAAATGCCCAAATTCACAGAGAGTGAGTTGAAGGTTATGGTAGATGAGATAGTCAGAGTAGAACCACAACTGTTTGGTATCCTGTCCAACAGACACCATTAGCCACAAGAGCACAAATGTGGGCAAGGATAGTCGATAAGGTCAATGTAGTAGGGACCACCCCGCGATCAAAAAAGGAAATCATGAAGCGGTGGCATGACCTGAAGAGGGTTGTGAAAGAGAAGAGAAGAGAAGAGGAGCAAGTACCGTGAGCTGGCTCAGAGGACTGGCGGTGGCCCTCCCATCCCACCAAAAACATTCAATGCTTGGGAGGAGAAGGTGCTTGCCATGTTGCATCCAGAGAGTCTCACAGGAATAGCCGGGGGAGTGGAGGCTGGTAAGTACAAACAAATGACCACACTGCTATGTACTGTCTTGCACAACCACAAAGCTACACCTCCTAGGCCCAAGTGCATTCATCTGCACCACACACTCCCCAACACATGTCTCACAGATCCAACATTCACTCCCTCACATTCACCCCAGACGTAGCTAGCAACATCACCATGATGGGCATGTGCACAGGCAGCCAGCACTAGAACTCCCACCATGCCCCCTTGTACCACAACTCAGCAGGATGGAACACTTTCCCCCCCCCCCCACCCAGAAGCATGTGGCAGCCATAGCATTGCTCTCTTCAAACTGACAGGCAGCCATCTTCACAGGGAGGGTGTTTGGGGTGGGAGACCTGCACTACTACTCCCACCATTCCCCCTTGTCCCCCAGCCCATCAAGATGGAGCACTTCCTCCCACCCAGATGCATGTGGCAGCCATACTATCACTACAAACAAACAGGTAGGTAGCCAGTTACCAGGGTCGTACTGTTTGTGGGTGGGAGTCCTGCACTACTATTCCCACCATGCACCCATGTGCCCCAGCCCATCAATATGGAGAACTTCCCCCACCCCCCCCCCCACCCCCCGAAGCAGTCGGAAGCCATTGTATCTCCCCAAACAAACCAACAGGTAGGCAGCCATCTTACCAGGGAGGGGTGTCTGTGGGTGGGAAGACTGCACTACAACTCCCACCATGTAGCCCTGTCCCATCCCTGTGTAGGATGAAGCACCACCCACACCCAGAAGCATTTGGCAGCTATTGCATTGTTCACCTTCATCTAACAGGTAGATAGTCAGCTTGCCATGGAGTTTGTTTGGGGGTGGGAGGCCTACACTACAACTCCCACCAGGCCCCCTTGTCCCACAGAATTGCAAGATGAAGCACTGCCCCCACCCCACCCAGAAGCATGTGGCAGCCATAGCATTGCTCTCTTCAAACTGCCAGGAAGGTAGCCATCTTCACAGGGAGGGTGTTTGTGGGTTGGAGGCCTGCACTACTACTCCCACCATGCCCCCTTGTCCCCCAGCTCATCCAGATGGAGCACTTCCTCCCACCCAGATGCATGTGGCAGCCATACAATCACTACAAAGTAACAGGTAGGTAGACACATTATGCTTTCTTGTCCCACCCCTGAGCAGGATGTAAGCCTCTACCACACACACACACACACAGATATGTCACAAAACAAAGCCAAATGTGAAAACATAACAGGTAAGTAGCCAGTGCGTGCACCCAGCCAGTCTTCTCAAAAAGCATGGTGCCATATGACAACACCAGCCCTCTCATTGCACAAACATACACATAGTTCCTTTTGCCACTCACAGTGTGCAGACAGCTAAGCTAATAAGACTGTCACAGCAACCAAAGTGTGACACACCAATGCACATGTAGAAGAAAGTCTGGGCACAATCATGCACAGCACTGAATGACATGTGAAAGTGACATGGGGCCAGAGCAATAAGGACCACATGAAAACAAAGAAAGCAAGGTTGGTGGTACAAATCAAGATATGCATATGACAAGACAAAGGTATGCCTGAGCTGACAATGGCCAGTTCATGCCCAGATGTAACGTCTGCCAGGGCAGAGTAATCAACAAAGAGCCCGCACAGGAAATCTTTGTTGCACTATTCCCTAGATGGCAACATGTCCCTGTAATCACAAATTATGCACGTGGCGCATGGTATGTATTGACACCTCACACCATGGACAAGTAATGCATGTACCACAGCATCATGTCAGGAGGCACAGTAGTGCACATAGAAAACAATGTGATGATTAGTCAACTGTGTGGTGTACAAACAGTGAATGATACACAGCCAACACAAAGCTTGCGAGGTGCACTACAATGACCATTTCCCATCTGACCCACAGGTGACCAAGAACTGACTGCAGAGGACCACACCAGCAACCTGCAGAGCCAGTCTTCCCCCCACCCGGAACATGGTCTCTCGGATGTTGACTCCCGGGATTCATTGGACGAGGAGCTCGAAGCCGGCCCATCTGGTGTGCCAGGGTGCAACAGGTCCCAGGACCCCATCTTCCCCCCCACCGAATCTGCTGCAATACCAGCGTCTCTGCAGACCCCTGCTGTTACGGCCTGTGTGTCCTTCACCACCACCATCACCACCACCACCAGTGCTGCCTGCAACACTCCTCCTGTCCCAGAGGATGTCCACCCCACTCCAACAACTGAGGAGGGCAGGGAGAGGATGCGGGTGCCTACAGTGGTGAGGCAACAGGTCTGTGGCAGCAGGGCAGGTGGGAGGGGCAGGGTCACTCACAGACAACCAGAGGCTGGGACCCAATCCCTGGACCACATAAACAGAGTAATTAGGGCCTATGAACAGTCCCAGGGACGTACGGGCCGGTCTGAAGAAGTATTCCGTGAGCTCATCCTGCTGATGAGGTCCATTGACACCCGCATTGGATAAATTGTGGACCTCTTGGGCCAGCAAGTGGCGGTACTTAGGGACAGGCCTGCGCCACAGACAACTCCTCCACCTCCCCCTGTTGGTCTGCAGGATGACAGTTCACCATCCTCCCCTGCGGCCACAGAGAGGGGTGAGTCCTCAGACCCCACTGGCCCTACAGCAGAGGCCCCCGCTGCCAAGCGACGAAGGGTCCGTCCCAAGAAATCCCTGGGAGTAACCCATGGCAAAGCACCTGCTGAACGTCAGAAACTGAGCCAGCCCTTATGGCAACCCTCTTCACCACTGTATTGACTTTTTGGACTGCCCTTCCCCACACTGCCTTGTGAATGGCATCTGTCTGTTGGACTGGGCCACCACATCAATGTGGTGACTACTTGATTATCTCATTTACCAGAACTGTCCACTCACTGCGTCACCAATCACATCAATGTAAATGTTCACCCACCCTCACATGTCACCATTGTAAATAAATACTCCTTACACACGTCGTTGTTTCTGCTCTGTCTTGATTCAGGGATATGCAGTCTTCACCATGATTACAATGTACCAGGAGTATGGAATGTATGTAGGCAAGGAGAGGTTGCAGGTACCTAGGAAAACACAACAGAACAACATTCACCAGTCTGGGTGTGGCATCACAGACATCACACAACACTTAACATCAATATAATCCAACACGCAGACATCAAAATGGACAACAAGTGCCAACATACATATCCTGTAGATGTTCCTAAATAACCTGTCCCATAAACATTGTCAGCCTCCACTGAGTCAACAACCGGCTGCAATCATAAATTTCACATACACCTTCACAACAAAAGCAACATCACCAGACAATGGGTCCGTTGTACATCGTCACTCACCTTCAAGTGAAGTAGCGGCTGATGAGCTGTTGACGCAGGTCAACACCTTCCTCCTCTCCACTGTCCTCATCACTGTACACGGGTTGGTTTGCAGGCGGGGGCCTTGGCTGCTCATCATCATCCTGGATCAGGGGATCCCCTTGCGAATGGCTAGGTTGTGGAGCATGCCACTACAATCTGACACCCCTTCCTGGGCGAGTACATCAGTGCACCTCTGGTCTTGTCCAGGCAGCAGAAACGTGACTTCAGCAGAGCAGAAGTACGCTCCACCACATGACGTGTCCTCCCATGGGCATCATTGTAGCGGACTTCAGCTGGTGTCCTGGAATTCCACAGTGGGTTCAGCAACCAAGGATGGTTGGGATATGCAGAGTCACCTAGGTGTGACAAACACAGATAAACATTGCAATGTTGCTATGGCAGAGGACAGCAGGTCACATACACAGCACACCATTTGACTAGGCATACTCACCCACAATCCATGCATGCTCGGGAAGCAGATTAGCCATCAGCTGTCGTACAATGCTGTTACGCAGGATGTATGAGTCATGGGCTGAGCATGGAAATTTGGCACACACGTGCGAGATGATCATATCTGCCTGGCACACCACTTTCACATTTATGAAGTGGTGATGTTTACGATTCCTGTAGATGTGCTCACGTGCCTGTGGTGGTACAAGCCCAACATGGGTGCAATCAATGGCACCAACAATATGGGGGATGTGTCCAAGGGGATAAAAATCTCCCTTCACTGCCGCCAATTCAGGCCCCCTGGGGAAATGGATATATCTGTCCTTGTAAATCATCATAGCGGACAGAACATCACGCAGCACCATTCTGAACATAGGTTGTGACATCCCACCTGCGCTGGACACCATGTGCTGGAATGATCCAGTGGCAAAAAAATGCAGGGCCTCCATCACCTTAGACGTTGGGGTGAAAGCTGTTAGATATGTTCTGCAAGGCTGCAGGTGGGGCTCCAACATGGCACTAAGGGTCTGTAGGGTGGCTCTATCCAGATGAAATTTCCGGATGATCGCCTCATCCTCCATGGGTGCCAGCACTGTGAAGGGACAATGCAGATTCAGTCTCCTCCTAGTTGAGATGAAAGTGGACACATGTCAGTGCAATACATCATGAGATGGGCACAGCATCTCACGCTTTGGTTGACACAACGCCAACAATGACTGTCATCAATTTTGAGTTACAGACCAGCTTACATGTCGGGACACCTTCAGCTGCACTAATCGTAAACTTGTCAACTTACACACAGTAAGTACCTCCAAAACAACCTCGGTCTATGAGAATGCATGTAGGGATAGGACCACATTTACCATGGGCACGCCTTTGAGTATATCATCCAGCATATGTGTAAAAATGCAACACCACTGTCTCATACCTAGCTGCTGTACCTGACACACCTTGAGGCATCAGTTGAACCTGGCATACATCAACAACACAATGACCACAGGCTGAGCGTAAATGACGAGTGTGTGCATGATCAAACATTAGAGGACCGGCAAATCTGAACATTCTTCATTGAGACAAACATCGCTGTGATTTTCACTGCACTTCAACATATTGACATGTGTACACATTGGAGAGTCCATAACAACACTGTCCTGTGTACAGGCCCATCAATATCACAAGTGACATGTGAGGGAGTACAATCCATTCTACAAAATCACATACACAAACATGGCATGTGTAGTCAGCAGTGGGGTAAATGGAACATTGGCATTGTGTGCACAATGATGTGCCATTAACTATGTGGCCACTGTGCACTGTTGATGACTGCCAGATGGCCATTGACACAGCATGATGTGTCAATTGGTGCTGTCAAAGTAATCTGCCACAAAAATCCCGGCCACCCTTATCAATGTATGGCACCCAAATCCCGTTAGCCACTGCCGGGCACCAGCAGTGTGTCACCGCCAAGGACCATGACACAATCGCGGTAGTGATAGGTACATATGTATTGGTAAATGGCAGTTGGCATGCTCTGCCACCCAAATCCCGGCCACCCATATCAATGTATGGCACCCAAATCCCAGTAGCTACCGCCTGGCACCAGCGGTGTCAGTGCCATGGACCATGACACAATCGTGGTAGTGATAGGTACATATGTATCGCTAAATGGCGGTTAGCATGCTCCGCCACCTAAATACCGGCCACCCATATCAATGTATGGCACCCAAATCCCGGTAGCTACCGCCTGGCACCAGCGGTGTGTCACCGCCATGGACCATGACACAATCGCGGTAGTGATAGGTACATATGTATCGCTAAATGGCAGTTGGGATGCTCCGCCACCCAAATCCTGGACACCCATATCAATGTATGGCAATCAAATCCCAGTAGCCACCACCTGGCACCAGCGGTGTGTCGCCGCCATAGACCATGCCCTTACAGCCAATGGGAAGCGCAATCGTGGTAGCATGATGCAGTTTTGAAAATCGCGGTAGGCGTCCTCCGCCACTGCGGGCCGGTCATTGAATGCAATTGAAAGATGCACCACCGTGGTAGCGCTCGCCTGCCCCTGCGGTGTGTCACCGCCATGGTCCATGCCCTTAAACCCAATGGGAACCGCAATCGCGGTAGCCTAATGCAATTTTAAAAATTGCGGTAGGCGTGGTCTGCCACCGCGGAGCCGTTCATTAGATGAATTTTAAAAAGGCAGAACTGGAACACCAATTGCAGCACCTTCGCACCACTGAAACGACGTGTGGGAGAGAGCCTCACATTTCCACTGCTCCCAGAGCATGCTGCCTGAGACCCCTCGCCTGCTGCTGCCTCCAGGGACTGCTGCCTGAGACCCCTCACCTGCTGCTGCCTCCAGGGACAGCTGCCTGAGACCCCTCATCTGCTGCTGTCTCCAGGGACTGCTGCCTGAGACCCCTCACCTGCTGCTGCCGCCACTGCTGTGCCATGTCCACAGTGATGGCAAGGACTGAGAAGATCGGTGCCATTCCCTTCACCAGCGAGGAGCTGGAGGTCCTGGTGGACGAAGTGCTCACACAGTACCCAAGGCTATATGGTGCCCCTAATGTCGTGGTAAGTCTTCAACAGTGGGGGTGAGAGTGCAGGAGGAGCACACATGTAGTTGGTCTGATGCAGTATGTGCCTGAGGGTGTGGGGTTGTGTCATGCACTGCCTAACATGCTTTCTCCAGGGGGAAGGGGGATCTACCCTATTCCACACATTTCCCTGCCTGCACATCAAGATTTGAGGGACATGTGTTTTCTTGTCAGCCATACAGTGACGCTGCAAGTTGGTAATGCAGGAGTCAGGACAGTGATTGCTTGTGTGAATGGCTGTGTGGGTCCCTGTTGTCCATCTCAGTGTGAGCCCACATGGTCTGCACAGTCACAGCCCAAAATGACAAGGACAGATCACAGAACTTACAGAGTTTTACATGTGTCTCTTCTCCTTGCACTCCAGCAATGAGCCATCTCAGTAATGTAGATTGCACCCGACAGGCCTCGTGAGAAGGGTGTCGGTTTGTGAGATCATGTCCCTCAATGTGACATCCATGACACAGTGAGCTTTTCACAGGGCAAGTACATTGAGGGCTGCGCAGTGTTGGACACAGTGAGTCTACCCCCAAACACATGTTGATATGTGATGTATGTCTTGCTCAATCTAGAGAAGGACAGTAGATGTGGGCAGACTACACATGGCTTTCTGTGCTGGCATCCTGCATGTGTATGAGATGTGCAGGTGCTGTGTCCCCCCCCTCACCCCTGCATGCATTTACGTGTGCTTTTCCCATGCAGATGTAGAATGTGGATACATTTTTGTATCAGAAAAACAGATCTGTGGATTTGGGATGAGTCATTATCATGCCAATGTACTGAGGGATTTTATTACATAACACTGTGTCATTGATGTTTTCCCCCTCGTCTCCCATGCCTGCAGCTCAAAGTACACCAGTGTAAGGCCGTGTGGAGGGCCATTGCGACCAAGATGCGGGCTCTGGGTGTCTCAAACTGACGGCGCACACACTGCCACAAGAGGTGGGACAACATCTGCCGCTGGCATTTGCCCTACCTGTACTTCCTAATGTAATTTGAGTACTGGCCATTTCCATTGCATTCTGAGTCGTGGGCTTCAGATATTGTCTGCATTGGGGTAGTCTGGGAAATCCCATGGATGTGAACAGCAGTGTGCCTGTTCTGAGTGTGCTTTCATCAATGCGTGCATTGCCTGACTTCGAATTTGTAAGGCTTAGACATCTGACGCCAATGTGCAACAGTAGTTGTGCTCCCAAGGACAGCATGGTGGATGGCATGGGTTCATGTCCATTGTGAAATGTCATGTTGTAGTCTGTATCTGTGTTGTCCCCTCCTGCTCCATCCAGATCTGACAGTGGCTCCTTTCCTGCTGGCATGTGGTCTGTGTATGTGGCTGTGTGTCAGTGTGGGGTATGTCTGTGTGACTTGTCAGGCTGTGTGTCCAGTGGAGTGGTTGTTCATTATCAGTGTGGGTTCAATTTGTGCTTGGACTCAGTTTTCTTGCCGAGTGTGGTGTTGTGGTGGTGTGGGGGTTGCCCTGGGCCTGTGTTTCTGTGCTGTGTGTTCCTCTACAGCCACTCCTGCTGTGGCTGTCTCCCTAGTTGTTTGCTGTGTGGTGCAGGGTGTGGATTCACCTAGGTTGTTATGCTGTTGTTGTGCATGGGGGTGAACAGGAGGTGCACATGGCATGTCCCTTCATGTTGGGGGGGCAAGTGTGTAAAGGGTGGAGGTGTGCCCCTGTGGTCTTTGTGCACTGCCCATGCCTGGCCCTGCCTTCTGCATTGTGTGCATGTGTTTTTTGTTTTTGTTTTAAAAAGTTTGAGGTTTGCAAGGGATTCAGGGTAACAGAACCTGTTGAGAACCAGACAAGTCACCCCATCCTAGATTCCCCTGGGAGTCTAGTTTTCAAAAATGTATAGGTTTGCTAGGTTTCCCTTGGTGCCGGCAGAGCTAGGGTTCAAAATCTACAGCTAGGCACTTTGCAAAAAAAGGGTCAGTTTTCACTGTAAAAAAGTGGTGTGTCCACGTTGCGTTTTGGGCCGTTTCCTTTTGCGGGCACTACACCTACCCACACAAGCGAGGTACCATTTTTATCGGGAGACTTAGGGGAATACATGTTTGTGGAGCAACTGTTATTACCTATTGACTTTCAATGAATTTTTGCCTTCTAAATGTAAGACAATGTGTAAAAAAGATGTTACTTTGAAAAATGTCCTATAATTCACATGCTAGTATGGGTACCCACAATTTCGGAGATGTGCAAATAGCTACTGTTTCAAAACTCTATATTGTGTTCCCATTTCAGAAATACATAGGTGTCTTTCATACCAAGTTTTTCCTGTTTATATTTCTCCAAATGATTTGCTATATACCCAGTACGGTAAGTAGTCATAATATCGAGTTTTTAATATTGATATACATAAATATCAAGTTTAGTATATCGATGGTATTAAATATCGATGTTCTGCATATCGATGTAAAAAATATCGATTTTAAGTACTGTCAAAAATATTGAAGTATGTAAAATCGATTGTAAAAATATCGTTATGTCAAAATATCATTATTGTATCATATTTGAATGTACTTAGAGTTGGATTGTAGTAGTATATTAGTAATTTAGGGGCCAATTCCGATCTCGCTCGGAAGGGATCCGAATGCGATCCGGATGGAAAAAGTACGAGCCATACGAGTGTTTTCCTGCCGACTCGTACGGCTGTACGAGTGAGCAAGTACGATGCGAGAAATGCGAAATCGCTGACTGAATCGTTTCCGGGTCCGAACCGCTCCCTATGTCTCCTCCGTAAGCAAACCGTGCCGTGCAATGGAGTAAATTAACTACCGAGCCAGTACGATGCACGATTTGGCCAGCTGGATCGAGTCGGAGCATCCGACACATAAACGCTCCGGGACTCAGACTATGGGGGTCCGCACCTGACCCCCCCTTCACCTGTAGCCTTACGAGTCGATCACAGGGGGGGCTCAAGGGTCCCCCATACACATGCATGTATGGTGCGGGTGGCCCAGACGCGTCTCCACTACAGGGAATACCTTTGTGCGCAAGGTACCTTTTTCATAAGTGGGAGCCTATGTAGGCAACATACAACAGGCTCCCATTCACTTCAATGGGGCTCCGAACGGCCCGTGTCCGTCAGCGCTTGTTCGCATCGTACTCGGGCCCTCGGAGCCCCGGAGTATGAATCGGTCAGAAAGCCTTCCGGATCCCAGTCGGACGGAGCCTTCTCCCAGCGAGATCGGAATCGGCCCCTAAGCGTTATAAAAAAATTATTTTGTATTATATTTTTTAGGAGCGGGATGTTGGGTTTATAGGGGATAAGGGTGGGGAGTGTTTCAAAATAATTGTTTTGAATTTATATTAATTTTATAAATGATAACTTTTCATTAAAAAATTTAATTTCGAAAATATAAATTACATATTTTAATTTAAAAATTGAATTTCGAATTGATTTTTTTATTTTTTAGGAGCAGGATGTTGGGTTAATAGTGGATAAGGGTGGGGAGTGTTTTAAAATATTTATTTGTAATTTATAATATTTTTGAACATTTAAAATATTAATAATTTTTTCAATTTATGAAATATGGGAATAGTAAATTAATTAAGTTTAGTGTCCAGCACCAACTTCAATTTAATTCTAATTGGGGTGGGAATAGTAAATTAATTAAGTTTAGTGTCCAGCACCTACCCCAATGTAATAGTGACTGGAGTTGGAATAGTAAATTAATTAAGTTTAGTGTCCAGCACCTACTTCAATTTAATTCTGAGTGGAGTGGGAATAGTAATTCAATTGTTTAGTGTCTAACACCTACCCCAGTGTAATACTGACTGGAGTGGGAAAGGTAATTGTATTTAGTGTCCAGCACCAACCCCAATGTAATAGTGACTGGAGTTGGAATAGTTAATTAAGTTTAGTGTCCAGCACCTACTCCAATTTAATAGTGAGGGGAGTGGGAATAGTTAATTAAATTGTGTTTAGTGTCCAGTACCAACCCCAATGTAATACTGACTGGAGTGGGAATAGTAATGTAATTAAGTTTAGTGTCCACCACCTATCCCAATTTATTTGTGACTTGAGTTGAAATAGTAAATTAAGTTTAGTGTCCAGCATCTCCGCCAATTTAATTCTGTTTGGAGTGGGAATAGTAAATTAATTAAGTTTAGTGTCCAGCACCTCCCCTGTATTTATGTTAAGTGGAGTTGGAAGAGTAATGTAGCAAAATGTACTTTTAAATATTTCAAAGCAATTTTATTTATTTTAGAAACAATAAAACAGTTTGTGTAATTTTTAAATGATACAATTAAAGAAAATTTGTTTCATACATTAGTAAGTTACTTTATGCATTTTAGGAAATTTATGTAATATTAGATATTGTTATTTCACATTTTTTGTGTGTACACTTTACATAATGTATTTTTTAACAATTGCTAGTTATTGTTTGGTGATATTAACATTTTATAGTTGGTTATATAGATTGATAATTTTTTTAAATATGAAACTGTCAACATTTTTGTAATACATTTGAGAAATATAAACAGTTTAATTTTAATTCAAAAACATAATACATTTTAATTAGAACTATTAATATATAAAATATTAATATTAATAATTACATCGTTTTTATTTTATACATTATCTTTCGACAGTATGTTTTTTAAAGAGAAATAAATATGTTTACATAATTTTTTCAAGTAGCATGTAAATATATGGAATTATAATATTAAATATTATATGTTTAATAATTATTATTTTACAATTTGTAAGAAATATATAATGCATATAAACAAATAATATATGAATTGTACTATTTTAATTTAACAAAATAGTAATTTTCATATTATATTATAACATATTAAAAATTAAAATGCATTTATTTTATATGTTTAAAGCTGCCATATTTGTTTGGGGCTTGTATTTTGTAACCGCTTGCTGTTGTTTTGGGTCATTTCGATGGGGAGAAACTCGTGGTTGAAAGCTGCTTCATATCGAGCAAGGTAAGAATATTTTTCTTTATTTAAACTATAATTTTAATAGATTTTAAAGATAGTTAGGTTGTACTTAGTGTGGGTTGAGTTGGGTTTACGAAGTGTTGGCGTTTTTTTATGATTTAGTTAGGTAGCAACGATTTCTGTACTGTTACGTTTGTGAGGCCCAGTTAGAAATTTTAAAGTAGTTGTTTATGTATTACTATTGTGTGTATAATGTTTGTAATATTGTAATTTGGTACATTATGTGTATATTTGTGTGGGTGGGCATGTATGTGTTTTTTTGTTTTCTAGGTTTTATTCGAAAGAAGTTTCGGGTGCCGGAAGATTGCTTTTTTTTAATTAAGGAAGTGCATATTAGTTATAGTAACTAATAATTATTTAACACTTAATTTTTCAGGTTTCACTGAGCGTTTCATTTTTTAAAATCTTTTTTCAGGTTTTTTATGGTTTCGGGATTGTGGTTTTATGTTCAGAGGAATTATTTTTGTTACAGTTGGATTTTCCTTTTTTTTTTGGGGACACTTTTTAATTCTTTTGGATTATGAGCTATCTGCAGTAATTTAGAAGATGTGGGAATTTTAATCTACAACTAAGGAAATGGTAAGTTTTTTACACATTTTAATTGTGGGAGGGAAGTATTTATAATATTAGTTTTGTTGCTGTTTATTTATTCACATAATATATATATATATATATTCACTTAAAAAACCATAGGTTTCACACATGTTATAGTTAGCTGTACATTTCACTCATAAAAAACCAATGAAATTCCACGTTATAGTTAGATCAGGTAATTATAACTTGCGCGCCCACAATAAACTGCTGATGACGTCACATATTACATCACTCATGACATGGTCAGTGACATCACTCATCACATCAATGATGACATCTGAAATGACACATTGTGGATTGCGGTCGCGCAAGTTATAGTTACCTGATCTAACTATAACGTGGAATTTCATTGGTTTTTTACGAGTGAAATGTACAGCTAACTATAACATGTGTGAAACCTATGGTTTTTTAAGTGAATTTGCAAGGTTTTTTAAATGCTAATTCCTAACTATAACGTGTGTGAAACCTATGGTTTTTTCAGTGAATTTGTACGGTTTTTTAAATGCTAAGTTATGTATTTATTTTTTATTTTTTTTTCTGGTTTTTCACCGTGCGCACACCCTGTAACGTTACTACCGTGATCAGGAACTGTGAAAGTTCGAAATGCGTAGGTGGGGAAAAGAAAAGGTCATTAAAACTGAGTTGATAAATCCAAGAGGAGTGCGGCGTATATTTCTTCAGTTTTTTATATATTTATTTAATGATAAAAATATATTAGACAAATTAATTAGTTATGTGAAAAAATTAAATTGTTTTGTATGTATTTAAATAATGTAAATGAAAAGTATTATATGTTTACATTGTTTTGAAAGTTTAGAGTAAGCTTTTGGCAATCATTCCTAAGTATTTTAGTTCTCTTGTTGTAGGGTATAGTTTAACTTGTTGTTGATACATTTGTTTAGTTTGATTGGATAGTTTAGGCTTGAGTTGTGTGATAGATTGCTCCATTCTGAGTTCTTTGTGTAGGGAGACTAGGAGTTTGCGTAGGGTAGGTGTGCCTCATCCTGTTGATGATTGGAAGGCATTATGCCATCCTTCAACAGAGTTATTGGTTTTGGCTTCTTGATTTAGTGTGGTAAGGTAGACATTCCACCATGGTATTTGGTATTTTGGCTGTCTCCTATGGCCTGATCTATGGAGTCTTCCTACCCAGGTATCTTCAAAATAGTCTAGGATGGGACTTAATTTTCGTTCATGTTGCTGGTAGTAGGGACTTTCTAGTTAAAGGTTATAATGTTTGGCCACGTCAGTTACCGCCACGTAGGCTAGTGCAATCAGTTTTTTATGTGATATGCGAAAGAACTGTTTGTTGCATACTCTACACTTAGGGTCCCATTATGATGGCGGGCGGAGGCACCACCGCGGTGCTGGCGGAAAATACCATTTTCCGCACGCTAGCAGCGGTCCTCACGCCTGCCATATTACAATGGGCAAACATGGCCCATTTCCCGCCCGTCGCAGTGCGACGTGAACCGGCATGAAAACGCGCCCGCCACCACGGAGGTGGGAGCCAATAGAGACCCACCGCCGTGAGAAATGACTTCCTGACCGCTGTACAAATCAGGATGCCCCAGACAGCCAGTGACACCACAGTGGAGAAACCACCCAACCAGAGATGGCGGAAGCATGACAGCGGAGCACGAAATCAGACTCCCGCCCGCAATGGATCCAGCTCTACACGTCTTCCCGGTGCTGTACCTGATACACTACCAGCAGGTTATGCACCGTCATGGACAGTGCCGCAGGTACACTATGATACAATTCCGCACACAATCTCAACACACAACTCCTGGGCTGATATATGGTTCCTGTCCACACCAAACACTCTCGTGGGGACAGGAACACATCCACAAGTGTACCCGCACATGTCCTACCTGTCACCAACTCACCACTCCGCATCCAGGTCACCCGTTAACTGCAAAATCACAGCAGTCTCCCCGTCACATCACCGCAGCGGTGAAGACGTGGAAAACATGCGCACAATGCAGAAGGCAGGGCCAGCGCCAGGCATGGTCAGTCCACAAAGACTCACAGGGCCACAACTACATGCTTCACACACCAGGCCCCCACACCCATTAGGAGACATGCTGTGTGCCCCTCCTGTGCTCCTCCCTGCACAACTAACCAGCTAGGTGAACCCAGACCCTGCTCCACACACACCAAACAACCAGGGAGCCAGTTTCAGCAGGTGGGGCTGAAGAGGAACACACAGCACAGAAGCTCAGGGCCAGGGCAACCCTCTTCCCCCACACTCACACTCCACTCATGTCAAGCAAACTGAGTCCAATCGCCAAATGAACACTCACACTGAAAATGAACAATCACCTAACTGTACCCACTGCCTGTCAAGTCACCCAGACACACCCCACACTGACACACAGCCACATACACATACCAGATGTCAGCAGCAATGGAGGACAATAAATGGGATAGCCAAACGTGAGGTGGACAGTGATGGGAAGACAAGGATCTAGCCACAAAGCATGTATACATCACATGCAAGAGAAGGACATATCACAACACCCTGAGGCCAACAAATCACACATGGCTGGCACAGTGAGTGAAATTAAACCACAGTGACCTCTGTGCAACAACTCAGGGAGACAGCAAGGCAAGCCATGCATAGGCACAGGGATGATAGGAAGTGTCTGAAGTCAAACAGTGATCAGCCACATATCTGTATCTACTTACTTGACATGTGTATGTCATCAGCACAACACACAGGGTCCATTGACACACTCCATGACTGTCAAACACAAGTTGGATCCTTCACACATACCCCTCCTCCACCCACCTCACACCTGCACCACTCAACACCAGTGTTAAACACACAGAATGGTGCAAATAATGTCCTGTGAAGACACTGACAAACAATCACACTCCCTGGGGTGCATCCGCAAACACTTAGGGATGCCTGAACCAATACTGGCACAGAAACAATAGCCAAACACAAACCTCACGAACAACAGACACAGAAGTACAACAAGCCCACATATGGCCAGCCAAACAATGGAAAGGCAAGGGGAACCCAGACAAAACAGGAGTACACTACATCATCACTTAGGACAAATGCACAGACACCATACCCCAACGCAGACAAGAAGTGCATCATCTCAAAACAATCATGAACACAAACTGGGAGCAATGGTCCAATAGGGGAAACAGACAGACATACCACACCACTCAAGTCAACATGGTGTAATAGTGTACCACATGCATGCACATGCACAATCCTGACAAGTGACAGCTCAAATATGAGAGGAGAAACCACCAAGGTGCACTCAAAACAAGCACAGGAACAAGAATACTCCTAAGTGCATGTGACAGACATACTAGTAATGCACACTACACTTGCAACACACTCTGAATGTATCACAATGCACAAACAACTCACACACAATAACATGCAAATAGAACATCACACACAGAGCATCTGTCAGCTGAAAGAGACAACACAGGCCAAACACTGCACACATCCACAGCAAACACACAACAGATGCACATGCCAATACATCACATTGCAAACACAGCTGGACATCAGGGGATGCACACCAGCCAATTAAAAGGCAACATACACACACAGCACTGCATGCACAACAAGCAGTGTGTACACAACAACCAAACCAGTAGCACACACTTCTGAGTGCCGCAACATGATCCCCCAACAACACAAATCACCACAGCACATAGACCATATCCCACCCAGGAAGGGTTGCAGTATCTCAGCAAACACACATACAGTTCACCCATCACCCACAGTTGCACAAGTCTGAGACACGCAGGTGCAAATAACATGACCAGAGGACTGTGCAGCACAAACGGTTGCACTGCATATGAGCAACCCTGACTGCAAACCAGTACAAGAAAATCACATATAACAAATTGTGAAACTGTCCTGAGTGGCACATTGGTGCTGTGCAAAGATCAGCACCACAAAGCATAGTGTAACGAATGAAGTGATGGGGAGGCGCACACACTGGCAACCCAAGGGATAGCTGACATGAGAGTAAAGTGGTGTGTACGTCAGTAGTGGACATGTCAGGAGTGCACCATACACAAATAGATGGAATGCTCACTCACAATGGGCAGGCATCAGAAGCACAGATAGGGGATGGTATAACTCCACATCCCACATGCCATACGTGAGCCAAAAATGCCTTGAGTGACAGCAATGCATGAGAAAACACACCCACAATGTCAGTGTGGCTGAGCAGGTCTGCACAGTGAGCACAAACAGTATTAAGACACGTGGCTGATCAACAAAACACAGCACTGACTTGCCAGTCACACACCCTGCATACTCGCAATTGGCACCAACAAGTAGCTATCCCCCAGAAGTGCAAGGACACACCATCACACTGCACAGTGCACAACCTACAACTCCCACATGTGCACACAAGCACAGGGCTGACTAATCAAACTAACAGGCACTCAACTCCTGGGTGACATATGTGTGCATTTGCCATTGGAGGGGCACACACATCAACACTACTGACAAAGTCACCCCCTTTACACTGCACACTTCATGACCATCCAAGTGCACACATTTAAATTTACCCATGTGACTAGGATGACTGGCCATCACAAGATGAGCATACACCAACACTTCTGTTCACACACCAAGAAAGATCACACAGACATGATGGCTTTGGCCAGTCTGCCTGCAATCCTGTGGATAGAATCCCACTCTGTGCTAGCAGTGCATCCAAACATGACGTGTACTATTTAGCTAACCTGACCATAGAATGATTAGGAGAACAGTAGTTCATCACAAACCACCATCATTGCACCCCCAAGCATCAGAGTCAAGAAGAACTGAAGTGCCCATCACCTCTGCAAAACTCTGAAAAAGTGAAACAAGCCATTGGCAATGTTAAAGTGGCATACGGAGCATGTGTCTCATTAAACCATACCCACACAGAAAACCCTTTATTTAGCAAGGACACTGACCAAGCAGACAACAGGATTAACTGTCTTTATTACATATTACCCAGATAGGCATCAAAAGTAGACAAGAGAAAGACCAGTGGCCAGTGCAAAGTAGGTGCACAAGAACCTGCACAGGGAATGGGCAAACACAGCAATGAACAGCACGGCCAGTGGCCAGTCCAAAGTGCAGAGTAGGCACATGAGAACCTGCACAGGGAATGGGCAAACACAGTAATGGACAGCAAGGCCAGTGGCCAGTCCAAACTGCAGAGTAGGTACATGAGATTGTGCACCGGGAATGGGCAAACACAGCACTGAACAGCAAGGCCAGTGGCCAGTCCAAAGTGCAGAGTAGGCACATGTGTGCATTAGATCCTGCACAGGTAATAGGTGAGACTGTACACTGCCATGGTCAGCAACACAGGTATGGGGATAACAATGGGCAGTCCAGGCACTGCTGTGGGAGAGACAGGTATGTGGAGGGACATTACTCAGACTTGGCTGTCAGTCGGACTTGGAGGTGGCTGAGTGTCTGGGCCAGTTGGAGGACTTGACCTGGGAGAGAGAGGACCAGCTGAGGTAGACACATCAGTGGCTTTGGAAGCCGGAGGACTGCTCGGACCAGGTGGTGTGGTGGCACGTGGAGGTGGAGTCATGCTGCCTTGAGACACAGTGTGGGTGTGAGATTGTGGAGGGGTGCCTTTCCACTTCTTGGGGAATCAATAGCCAAGAACTGTCTTGGGAGGAGTGGTAAGTGGGGCGGGCACTACAGGCACACTCACCACCAAAGCTGGTGCAGGTGTGGGCCTCCCTCTGGGGACCTGCTGGATCCAGAAACACGCTTGGCCTGGCCTTGCCTATTCCCCTCCACCACCTGTTTACCAGGCGAACCGCCTACACTGACCTCCTTTCCCTGCTTCACAGAGGTCTGGATGGGAGTAGAGGTTGTGGGGGAATATGCCTTAGCAGGCTTTTTCTGTGGAGCCTTAGCAGGCACCAGTTTCACAGCAGGAATGGGAACTGACTGCTTGTCTTTGCGAGATGCTTTTGGGACAGGAGAGTCCTTGGCTGGGGATGCCTCTGAGGCATGTGAGCCTGAGGCCTGCTTCTTGGCTTTATGCTCCTGAGTGTCGGCTGAAGGGCTTTTGTCTTTGCGCTCTGGGGTGGCTTTGCTTTTTTCGGGGGGATGGTGTCTGTGCCCTGGCCTGCTTGGGCTGCTGCTGTTGTGTGCTGCATGTGCTGTATCTTGAGCCTGAGGTCTGTGGTGTGTGGTCACTATCGTCAGATGTAGCCACTGGCAGGGGGGGGGCCAAAGGGACTGGAGCTGGACTCTGAGACTGTGGCAGCCGAATGGCTGCCATCACTGTGTGGGACAAAGACTTCCTGTGCCAACTTTTTGTCGAGGTCTAGGAAGGCATTGAGGAGAGTTGCCTGACCCACACACAGCTGGCGCAAAAGGTCCACAGCCTCAACACTAATGGCAGCAGGGGAGACAGGGGCAGCGGTGCTTGGGGTGCCTGGGGTGAAGGACACTCTCCCCTTCTTACTGATGCAAGCACGTGCAGCACTAGTGGAAGTAGCTGGGAGGGTGGGCACTGGACACTGTGCGGTAGAAGAGGATGCAGAGTTCCCACTCCCTGTGCCCACCAACACAGATGTGTCACCACTGGTGTCAGTTGACGTTGAGGTTGGTGTCTCTGGCTGCGATTCCTCAAGCAGACTCCTGTCCTCCTCCGAGGCGCTGGTCACATCAGTGTCAGTGTGCTTGTGTGTAGCAGTCGTGCTTGATGCCTCACCACTGGTGTCCGTCCCCTGTCCTTCTGTGCCCACGGTAGATGCTGTAAGAGACCGAGACGGAGGGTCGGTTCTGTGCCATTAACACAAACATCATATGCAAGCAAAGCACTAAACAAGATGATGATATCCCCATGCTACACACCACCCTGTGCAGTAACATTGTGCAACCTCAATTCAAAAGTCGATTTTTACGTGTCATCATGCAAACTTGGCATAAGTGACCCATGTGATGACCACACAGCCGAATAGACTGCCCGTGGCACCATGTAACCAGACATACAGATCCCTCTGCGCATACCTATGGCCCTGAAGGGGAAAAAGATGTACCTCCCAACATGTTGCCACAGTCAAATCTGGAGGCAGCAGAAGGGGACAATACAGACACAGACTCCAACATATCAGTCCACAATGGCCATGAGCTCATGCCATCCACCATGTTGTACTTTGGGACACAACTACAGTTGCACATTGGTGTCAGATATGTAGTCCTCACAATTCTGACATCAGGCACTGCACACATTGATGGAAGCACACTCAGATGAGGCACACTGCCATTCCCTTCTATGAGATGTCCCTGACTTGCCCAATGCAGATGATGCCAGAAGACCACAACTTAGGATGCAATATCAAGAACCATTACTTCAATGACATGAGAAAGTACAGGAAGGTAAAATGCATGACAGCTGCACCCAACAGAGAGGCCACTTAAAAGCCATTGCAACACACTAGCAACATCACAGAGCACAGCACTGGCCCAGGCTTGGAACACATGCAGCCACTCACAATCAAAGGCACCCTTCCCAGAATACTCACCCCCAGCTTGCTGCTGATGGTCCTTCAAACGTGCATCCAGCTCAGGCTGTGTCACAGCTAAGATGCGGGCCATTAGTGGTGTCATGCTCCTGCGTGCCAACCTTCCAGTCTGTGGGAGCAGCCCCAGCATCTTCTCTGCCACGTTTATGCTCAGCCGGCAGATGTCATCCCACCTCTTGTGACAGTGTGTGCGCCGTTGATGGAGACACCCAGAGTCCGCACCTTGTGTGCAATGGCCCTCCACACGGCCTTACGCTGGTGGACTTTGAGCTGCAGGCATGGGAGACAAGAGTGGGAAAAATCAGTGACCCAGGGTTATGTACCACTGCCTCTCAGTACAGGAGCATGATACTAACTCAGCACTACTTCACAGATAGGTCTAGCAGAGACAATACAGCATCTCACATAGCATATTAGCATGTGAGAATCATACAAAAATGCATGCAGGTATGAGGGTGGACACAGTACCTGCCCATCTCATACACATGCGGGATGCCAGCACAGAAAGCTATGTGTAGGGGGCCCACATCTGCTATCCAATTTGTGGGTGAGCAAGACATACATTACATTGGAGATCATGTTTCGGGGCAGACTCCCTGTGTCCAACACTGCGCAGCCCTCAATGTCCTTGCCCTGTGAATGGCTCACTGTGTCATGGAAGTCCCATTTAGGGACATGATCTTACAATCTCACACCCTTCTCACAAGGTCTGCTGTGTGCAATCTACAGGGCTGAGATAGCTCTTTGATGGATAGTCTAGCAGACTAGCCATATGTTTTACTCTGTACATTCAGTGATGTGTCCTAGTCATATTGGGCAGTGACTGTGCAGGCAAGGTGGGCTCACACTGAGGTCCAACGTGGGGCATTTGAAATGTCACATGAAGGGACAATATGAGAGCGTAAACAGTGCCTACACATGCGAGTAAGTACACATGCTGATGGAAATGGAAGGGGCTCTGTACAAAAGTACAACAATCTGCTGTGTCATAGGTGAATTACCACCAAGAGTGTCACCCTCTGGTATTTAAGTCCTGTGCATAGTGCTGAACTATACAAGATGGCAATTTTTAGTCAGACACACTTCCATCAGTACCCTCTGGACGTAAACCCTTGGTAATGTCACAGATCAGTCTGTGAAGAACATCATGGATCCAGACATCCATTCACACATGCAATTTCTGTCCTGACTCCTGCTCAACCAACTTGCTGCATCACTGTATGGCTGACAAAACAATACATGTCCCTTCCATTCTGATGTGCAGCCAGGGAAACGTATGAAATAGCCTACACACCCCTTTCCCCTGGAGTCAGCAAGCTAGGCCGTGTATGACACAACCCCACACTCCCAGGCACATACTGCAGCAGATCAACTTCATGTGTGCACTCCCTGCACTCTCACTCCCACTCTGAAACACCATGACGTCTGGAGCACCATATAGCCTCACATACTGTGTGAGCACCTCATCCACCAGGACCTCAAGCTCCTTGCTGGTTGAGTGATGGGCCCTGATCTTCTCAGTACTCGCCATCACTGGGTCCAGGAGACAGGAGCAGCAGCAGTTGGTGCTGAGGGGTGTCAGGCAGCAGTGTCTGGAGACAGGAACAGCAGCAGTTGGTGGTGAGTGGCACCAGGCAGCAGTGTCTGGAGACAGGAACGACAGCAGTTGGTGGTGAGGAGCGTCTGGAAGCAGTGGAAATGTGAGGCTCTCTCCCACACATATATAGCCCCCTGGGATAGTTTCAGTGGTTCTAAGCTGCTGCAATTGGTGTTCCAGTTCCGCTTTTTTCAAATGCATCACTACCGCAAGTGTGGCTTTGGCATTGGTGGCGTCACACTGCAGGGGCCAGGTGGTTGCTACCGCGGAATGGCTGCTATACAATGGTGCCCATGGCCTTGATTTGGGTGGCGGAGCATGCCAACCACCATTTGACCATAAATATATGTATATCACTACAGCGAATGTGGCTTTGGCATTGGCAGTGACACCCCGCTGAGGCCAGGCAGTTGCTACTGCGATATGGCTGCTATACATTTCTGCCTATGACCGTGATTTGGGTGGCGGAGCATGCCAACGCCTTTTGACCATAAATATATGTATATCACTACCTCAAGTGTGACTTTGGCATTGGCAGTGACACACCGCTGGGGCCAGGCGGTCGCTACCACGATATGGCTGCTATACATTGGTGCCTATGACCGTGATTTGGTTGGCAGAGCACTTTGACAGCACCTATGGACACATCATGCTGTGTGAATTTCCAATGGCCAGTTCTCAACCGTGCACAGTAGACACATGATTCATGGCACAAGATTGTGCTCACAATGCCAATGTAACATTTACCCCACTGCTGACTACACACGCCATGTTGGTGTATATGATTTAAAACATTGGCATGTACTCCCTCACATGTCACTTGTGATATTGCTGGGCATGTACACAGAAAAGTGTTGTGATGGACTGTCCAATGGGTACACATGTCAATGTGTGATAGGGCTGAGCAACTCACAGTGAGGAATGTCTGACTGTACATTGTGCATATATCACTGTCTACTTTGCTTGGCTCATGC